>NC_060120.1:770831669-770866669 GCF_021461395.2 Schistocerca americana | reverse complement strand
CAATCTGTGTTGTTTTTGTGAAAAGTAACGCTCTAAATATAAATGGTTGACTTCAGAATTAAAACAATCTTGGTTGAGAAGTTATTTTCGTATCAATCACGCGTTTCACCCTTTTGGAGCATCATCGGATTGTCTATAAAGACAAGTCTCAATCATTAGAAACGGAGAGAGGAGGAGGCATCGTCCTATCTTGTGCGACTTCTTCTTCTTCTTCTTCTTGGTGCCATACACTTGGAGTGCGTCGGCTGCTCACAGGCGGCGTTCTCTTGCTTCTTGAACCAGCTCTTCAAAGTAGTTGATGCCAGTCCATGTCCTGATATTCTGTGACCATGACTGCTTCCTTCTACCCGGTGGGCGCTTTCCTTCTATTCTGCCTTCTAGAATTAATTGCAGAAGTTCGTATTTCTTTCTTCTCATAATGTGCCCCAGGTACGATGTCTTTCTTCTTTTAATTCTTGTACGACTACGCAGGTAAAATGCTGCTTCCTCACAATTTTACATCTTTTCAAAGGTTGATTCTGATGAAGAGAGCCTTAGTAGGTGTCGAAACCTAGATCAGTGTACCAAACAGTTATTTTCAACCGCTGACTGTATAATCCTATGTTCAAACTACTATGTATACGGTTGCTGAGAAACCGCCACTGTAAAATGGTAACTTACGTAAAAGCTGGTTACGTAACCCATCGATCATAGAGCCGTATCTTGATGTGTAATCCATCCGTCGTAAAAACGTGTAAAATGTAAAGCGGGCATAGTTAAATTGAAAGAAAACCGCCAGTATATCATCATGAAAGTACAAGAAGATAGCGGAAAAATTTCGAATACCCTCGCATGTTACGCTAGGCACACCAGCTGACTATGCCATGGCAGCACAAAATATGACACGCTTACATAATAAATGCGGTATGAGCCGCACACAGCAGAATGTTCGTTTGCACGCACATAAATATTACTGTGACACATCAAGATGCAAACATCGAATATTGTGTGGCAAGAGGTGGCCGGCCTAAGGCACTTTTGCGAAATACAAAAACTACGTAAAACTAATAAAATATACATACATACAAACCGTTAAAATCACATGAAACCCCGATGTATTTTAAAGTACACATACATAAAGCAAAAAAAGTAGGTAAAATTATAACATCGGAAACAGCGAGTCAAAATATGTTATTAGAACTCTGTCATACGAGCGAAGTAAGATAGCTAAATTTTAAAGTGCTTGCACAGCTTATGCTGGCAAGATCAACAAACTCACACATTAAGGTGTCACAATCAGGGGCAGTCGTAAGCATTGCAAACTAGAGACAAAGACCTATTTAATCAGGTGATCGCTTTTAATCTGAAGTAATTCAAAACCGTTTGCTGTAGCATCCTGCCACAGTGGAACGTAAAATTTTTTACATGAATAGTCTCTCGTCATGTTTACCGTTATACTAAGACTGCTCTAGCCATAGATTCGAAGCCGTTAATCGATAAAAAAAAGTCAGGCAGAAACCTCAAGCAACAATAATTAGCTGTGCAGTAGTCGTAGCAGTTTTCTGCTTTTATCGCAGTCAAATAACAGGACTCAAACAACGGTGCGGGAACGAACCCTAGTTAACTAAGTTTCGCGGGCAAAGGAAGGCAGGCATCACTTATTAAAAATAATCTGATGGATCTAGTAACGAATGAGGTTGATACGGGTCAGCTAACAATGTTCTCGTTGCCGTCTGTTGGATAATTAGGCCACGGCTAAGAGAGAGAGAGAGAGAGAGAGAGAGAGAGCGTTTTTTCTTCAGCAACTGACGCTTTCTTAGGCTACAAACGTGGCGTGAAATCTGAGTGATTCGGGTACAAGTGTGTCACTGTTGAAGTCTAGTTTCAACGTCAAATTAAAGGGTCGAAATTCGAGTGACATGAGTGAAGCTGTATTCCATGTTTTGATATGTCACTAAAACTTGAAATCATTTTACTACGGTCGCAGGTTCGAATCCTGCCTCGGGCATGGGTATGTGTGGTGTCCTTAGTTAGGTTTAAGTAGTTCTCAGTTCTAGGGGACTGATGACCTCAGATGTTAAGTCCCATAGTGCTCAGAGCCATTTGAACTCCGCGCGGCTTGCATTGCCTCCCGTGGAATTACAGCACATACTAGTATGGGTGTTTCACTATGGGTCGATACTTGATACCTCAGAACCGCTTGTGCTATTGATACGTAAATCTAATTATTTCATGTACTCCATAGGCACTCTTGCAACTCTTGAGTTGGTTGGAAACCTCTAACAGGGTGTAATAATTTATTTCCAGCAGTGTATTACATAAAAGTGCGAGCATTTTATGTAGTACGGTAACATCCTGTCGACCAAGATAAACGAAGAAAATGTCTAACAGAGGCACGAATTTCTCCTTCTGCAATTTGTTCACGGAATTACTTGGGTCTACAAGTTTGGTCATTTCTCTTATGAACACATTATAAACGAATTCATAGCAACTGATACACGAATAATGTTTGTGTATCACTTGAAGTGTAGGTAAACAAGTGTAATACTTTAATAACAGAAAGGTGTTCGTAACTGCCCGGCAGTCCAGTTCATCTCAAATGTGGAGAAAACTGAGGTTCTACAGTTAATCGGTGCGTCAGTGATTGCTGATATTGAATTCAGATTCTACAGAAGACCGGATAACCTGGACGCAGATGTGTTAAACGCCTGTTAGATCGAGTTATAAGAGAATTTTCTTGAGAGCAGACGCGAAAAATTTCGGTTACTGTTAAGTTCCTCTTATTCGTACATAACGTATAAGCGCCAGCTTGGTGCATATTTGAGTACGCAATGATAAAATCAATCAACGAAGTTTTTCTTTACTAACTTGCTTATAGCACTGTAGCTCAGAAACATTGGTACACGATGATTAATGAAGCTTCTTGGTCGGTACATGTAACACGCAATATTTGACGTTTAGATTCCTCTTATTTAAATATTAAGGGCCGCCTAACATGCACAGTGACAGTAATGTCTGACAATCAGATCCGTTGACATAATATTGGCAACTGGGCCAGCAGAACTTTGAAATGTCAGCTCACGGCGCCACTGCAGTTGCAAACACGGCTTCAGCTGCGTGCGATCTGTTACAGCTACGACCGGAATTTCATTAAATAAAATACGATAGACGTATTGCCGGGATGCGTATGTTTCTGGTTCCACGGCCGACGGCTGCTTCATTGATAGTCTGACGTTTTGCCAGCACTAGTGGCTAGCAAATGATCGTCATCTATTGCTCTTGACAAGCTGAAGTTGTCGTTTCGGGCGGTGGTTATACGGCTTCCATGACAAACTTGCCGTGTGTTTTGCAAGAGAGTCGCCTTTTTATTAATGACGCTCAATGAATTGTACGTAACTATTTTACGTATACATTACTTGATTTCCTCTTTTCGCGGTCCAGAAACTTAGCGTTAGGAGAGTAAATACTGATTTTTATGCAAAACTGTGTATGACTTCCTGATTTAATCTCGTGTTGTACACGATATTACAGTACACCAATACATTACTTTGTACTGATGGCATGTTCGAAAAAATTTACAACAGGCCTTTAAAACAATCTGTCCACAGCCTCTAAGCTTGCTTGAAATCTTCGCAGTAATGGTAGCAACAGGTCGAACATGGAAGAATTTTTATTAATGCAGTAAACTGCATTCGAGCGATTTTCTCGACTTTTGTTACGATTTGAACATTGTACACCTGGCTCATGGCACGTCCGAAACGGAGAAAATACAGAGAGACTTCTAAAAAAAATTACAGTCAGAAGCACTGGCATTGCAACAGCCCTCTAGCGCACACGTAGTGTGAACGGAATTTCCTGTTTGTCAAAGGCTTCTATACTCGTACACTGCAGCAAACCTATTGTGATATCTCCTGCTGGTAAATAAATGCTCACCGCACCGTGACAATCACGTTAGTGAGTCCAAAGAGTCCGTAAGTTACGCTGAAGCCAGAAACTCACATGCAAAACAAGAACAATTACAGTAATGGGTTAAGAATATTGAAGAGTTAGAAGCAGGCACAGCAACTAACAACGGTTTGGCTACAGTCTTGTGCACCATACCCAATAAGCCTCGCTAATGAGCGTAACTCGAAGTATTTGTGATTAATAAAAATCTATGCTGTAAGCTAACGTCCGACGGTGTTTCTCGGCGAGCTCCTGAAACACTTCGATTTAATGTAAGAATGTGTGGTGTCTGTTCTTTCGGATATGTCAGAGGGTACAGAACTCTTATTCGCAACTGTGATACATATTATGTAAATTGAAGGTAGAGGGGGGAGAAAGGAAAGTAAAGGGAAGGAACTAACGACTTTATGCAGAATCAGCGGCGAAGAGTGAAAATGTGTGCCGGACCGGGAATCGAACCCAGGAACTCTTGCTTACTAGGCAGTTAACGCTCCCCAGCTGACCGACGCTGTCCCCGCTCATGTCCTTCCACACGAGGTCGAAAGGAAGTTGCAACCACGCGGATGTTGTGGATTCATTGCCTATCGAGGTGCACCAATTACATAAATGCGTGGACTCAAATTAGCGAGTATGGAGGACACGAACGGGGACTGCGAAAGAAGGCGCTAGGTGGGAATGTGGTCGGCCGAGAGGAGTGCCGCGAAAATGTTCATCTCAAATGTGCGGACTGTGTCCAGGTGGATGCCGGCACGGTAGCTCAGCGTGTTCGGTCAGAGGGTTAGCAGCCCTCTGTAATAAAAAAAAGAAACTGAGTTAATCGATCAACAACAAACTTAAACTGATGTCTTACGACGTCCTCCCCGAACAGATGCAACGAACGAAAGCGAACAAAATGAGATTTTTTTAAAAAAAAGGTGGCGCACTGGTTAACGCAGCTGCCTAGTAAGCACGAGATCCCAGGTTCGAGTCCCTCTCTGGCACACATTTTTACTCGTCGCCACTAATACTGAATAAAGTCTCGATGCAGTGGATATCATTAGTTCCTTTCCTTCCCTTTCTTTCTACCCTTTCACCATCCATTTACTTCCATGTATCCTATCTTAATGCCTGTAAACATTGTAAGGTCACTGCGTATATTACACAAATGCGACAATAATCTGTTAATTTGACGTGAAACGCTTCATCATTTCGTAATTGATCAACGTGGACTCGGTTATTCACTCTGCGCTACCGTTTGTACTCACCCTACGGGCCTGTTGCACGTGGTAGTTTAGTGTCCCTGCATATCGATTCCGACTTCTGGTCGACTTACTGAGCGAAAACGCTTCCGGGCGGCGCTCCGAGACAGTGACATACGAGGGGCGTTTGAAAAGTCCGTGCAAAGTCCGAGAGTTGGCGCCACCGGCGCGTATCCAGGTCATGTTTAGTTAGTAGCATCTTTGGAAAGAGCGCACACCAAGTTTCAGCCATATTGGTATATTTCTTTCTGTTTGGCATTCGTGCGAATCAAGGAAGTCGAGTGATTGTCAAAAAATGGACGAAAACGAATTTCGCGCGGTGATTAAACATTACTTTATGAAAGGCAAAACGCCTCAGGAGACTAAAGACATGCTTGATAAACATTACAGAGACTCTGTACCTTCGATTACAACAGTTTATAAGTGATTTCAAAATTTTCGGAGTGGTCATATGGACTCAAGTGATGCTGAACGTTCTGGACGCCATGTGGAGGTTACGACTCCAGAAATCATTGATAAAATCCATGATATGATGATAGATGACAGAAGAGTTAAGGTGCGTTATATTTCTAGTGCTGTGGACATCTCGATGAACGGGTACGTAATATGTTGCATAAACATTTGGACTTGAGAAAGCTATCCGCAAGTTGGGTTCCCCGATTGCTCACGCTTGACCAAAAACGGAATCGTGTGGAGTGCTGCAAGGATGGTTTGCGGCTGTTCAGGGAGAATCCGCAGGACTTTAAGCGTCGTTTCGTCACTGTGGATGAAACATGGATACATTACTATACTTCTGAGACCAAACAACAATCTAAACAATGGGTTATCAAGGGAGAGTCTCGACAAAAAAGGCGAAGACCATTCCTTCGGACGGAAACGTTATGACTACTGTCTTTTGGGATTCGCAAGGGATAATCCTCATCGACTATGTGGAAAAGGATTAAACTATTACAGGTGCATATTATTTATCGTTATTAGGCCGTCTGAAAACCGAGCTGCAACAAAAACGCCGGCGATTGGACCGCAAAAAAGTCCTTTTCCATCACGACTATTCACCAGCACACACCTCAGCGCTTGTGGTCGCAAAATTAATGGAAATAGGATTCAAACTCGTTTCACATCCCCCCTGTTCTCCAGACTTGGCTCCCTCTGACTATTATTTGTTTCCCAATTTGAAGAAATGTCTGGCAGAACAAAGATTTAATTCAAACGAGGAGGTGATTGCAGCAACTAATAGCTATTTTGCATACTTGGATAATTCCTATTATTCGGAAGGGACCAACAAATTAGAACAGCGTTGGACGAAGTGTATAAGTCTAAAAGGAGTATGTCGAAAAATAAAAAAGGTTTACCCCAAAAACGTAAGTAGTTTTTATTTTTGCACGGACTTTCAAACGCCCCTCGTAGTTTCGACATTTTGCTCTCTCTTATGCAATGAAGGCCGCTCGTTGGTACCCATGGGAGCAACCAATCTGGGCTCCTCGCTTTCAGTGTGCAGTGAGATGCACGCAGAGGACGCTGTAGTAGTAGTAGTAGTAGTAGTAGTAGTAGCTGTTGTTCCTGCAATTGCTCACTACAAAAGGACTTCAAGGACTGTGCGGCTGGTCCCAGCGGAGGTTCGAGTCCTCCCTCGGGCATTGTGTGTGTGTGTGTGTGTGTGTGTGTGTGTGTCTCCTTAGGATAATTTAGGTTAAGTAGTGTTTAAGCTTAGAGACTGATGACCTTAGCAGTTAAGTCCCATAAGATTTCACACACATTTGAACAAAAAGACTTGGAAAACACAAAAAAATAGAGAATGCACCCTCCGCTGCAAAACTGAAGAGGTGAGGATATATTCAAAGTTTTTTTGAATATGCTGAGCAAGTATGGTAAAAACTTCTTCAGTGACGTAAAAATGTTAGGAAGGGAAATTCGTACTGGGATTTTTTCCTTGAACGAGGGGAAATTACACTCCTGGAAATTGAAATAAGAACACCGTGAATTCATTGTCCCAGGAAGGGGAAACTTTATTGACACATTCCTGGGGTCAGATACATCACATGATCACACTGACAGACCCACAGGCACATAGACACAGGCAACAGAGCATGCACAACGTCGGCACTAGTACAGTGTATATCCACCTTTAGCAGCAATGCAGGCTGCTATTCTCCCATGGAGACGATCGTAGAGATGCTGGATGTAGTCCTGTGGAACGGCTTGCCATGCCATTTCCACCTGGCGCCTCAGTCGGACCAGCGTTCGTGCTGGACGTGCAGACCGCGTGAGACGACGCTTCATCCAGTCCCAAACATGCTCAATGGGGGACAGATCCGGAGATCTTGCTGGCCAGGGTAGTTGACTTACACCTTCTAGAGCATGTTGGGTGGCACGGGATACATGCGGACGTGCATTGTCCTGTTGGAACAGCAAGTTCCCTTGCCGGTCTAGGAATGGTCGAACGATGGGTTCGATGACGGTTTGGATGTACCGTGGACTATTCAGTGTCCCCTCGACGATCACCAGTGGTGTACGGCCAGTGTAGGAGATCGCTCCCCACACCATGATGCCGGGTGTTGGCCCTGTGTGCCTCGGTCGTATGCAGTCCTGATTGTGGCGCTCACCTGCACGGCGCCAAACACGCATACGACCATCATTGGCACCAAGGCAGAAGCGACTCTCATCGCTGAAGACGACACGTCTCCATTCGTCCCTCCATTCACGCCTGTCGCGACACCACTGGAGGCGGGCTGCACGATGTTGGGGCGTGAGCGGAAGACGGCCGGTGTGCGGGACCGTAGCCCAGCTTCATGGAGACGGTTGCGAATGGTCCTCGCCGATACCCCAGGAGCAACAGTGTCCCTAATTTGCTGGGAAGTGGCGGTGCGGTCCCCTACGGCACTGCGTAGGATCCTACGGTCTTGGCGTGCATCCGTGCGTCGCTGCGGTCCGGTCCCAGGTCGACGGGCACGTGCACCTTCCGCCGACCACTGGCGACAACATCGATGTACTGTGGAGACCTCACGCCCCACGTGTTGAACAATTCGGCGGTACGTCCACCCGGCCTCCCGCATGCCCACTATACGCCCTCGCTCAAAGTCCGTCAACTGCACATACGGTTCACGTCCACGCTGTCGCGGCATGCTACCAGTGTTAAAGACTGCGATGGAGCTCCGTATGCCACGGCAAACTGGCTGACACTGACGGCGGCGGTGCACAAATGCTGCGCAGCTAGCGCCATTCGACGGCCAACACCGCGGTTCCTGGTGTGTCCGCTGTGCCGTGCGTGTGATCATTCCTTGTACAGCCCTCTCGCAGTGTCCGGAGCAAGTATGGTGGGTCTGACACACCGGTGTCAATGTGTTCTTTTTTCCATTTCCAGGAGTGTAGAATACAAGATTGTTAAGGCTTTCGTGGCCACTTGTTGACAAACTGCCTATTGGCTTCTGTCTCGGGTTCTTCGGCCGACGTTCATCTAATGATTTTTCTGACGTTTCGCCAGCACGAGTGGCTGGCATTGTCAAAGCTTCACCCTCCATTGCCAGTGGTGAACTGGAGCCGAGCTCGCGGCCGCAGACTATATGTACCCGGGGCGCCAACGTCCGATGACCGCGGAGAAGCCATCGGACGTTGGCGCGCCAGGTCTGCGGCCGCGAGCTCGGCTCCAGTTCACCACCGGCAATGGAGGGTGAAGCTTTGACAATGCTAGCCACTCGTGCTGGCGAAACGTCAGAAAAATCATTAGATGAACGTCGGCCGAAGAACCCGAGACAGAAGCCAATAGGCAGTTTGGAAATTAGAATACTAGGGGAATACTACATAACGTAATTTTACTTGACTTACCCCACACATTTCAAATAATGTGATGATTAAACTATTACATCCGTATTTTTTTCGCTAACTGTTCGTTGAAACACGTATTTTTCAACAATCCTGCAAACACATGAAACATTAAAAGAAGATTATTTCAAGTATTATGTTATAAAACAGGGAGGAAATCGTAAGTATTTTCAATAATAAAAATAATCGTATAAATGCTACAAGCTGAGGTACTGAAAAAGTAGGAACTACAATGAAATAAATTCTGCTTCTAAACTAAAATCGTGGATTATCTAATTTCCTTTTTTCCTTTGTCATCCAGTTCTTCGTCAGCAAAGCTATCAACCATTTCTTCTCACGGACTGTTTTCTAGCTCTTGATTTGAATATTTGGTGGAACAGACAGCTTGCACCAGGTCTACTTGGCTGCTGACAACTAACCGATGGTGTTTAACAAGCCTTGGTAAACATAACCAATCACTTGCTGTTCACACATGAAGCCTGTGTTGGTTCGCGCCATATCATACTAGAACTGAAGACATACGCGGAAAATCGGGCTAACCCTCAAATGTAAAAGCATAGAGATAAGTGTTGCCATCTGTTGCTGGGTACGTGAACTATCAGAATTGACATTGGTCTCACCCCTGAATATCACACTAGGATATTTAGGAGTGAGACCAATGTCAGTTTTGAGGGCTCTCTAAGCTTTTAAATTTGAGGGTAGCCCGTTTTTCCGCGCATGTTGTCAATTACGACCTTGCCATTCTTAAGGAATGTCTGGACTTGTTATTGGAACGCTACTGACAACGCTATCTTCACTTTCGGCTATTCTCATTTGTACGCGGTAGAACCGCCTATCCGCAAATTGAGTTCTTTGTGTCCCCACAGTCTAATTGCACCCGCACCGATCCTACAGCATAATTCAATGTATCCTGGTATCTGTGACACCAAAGTATGTAGTTGTGTGCCGCGACTCGCAGCTAGCTCGGTTGCATTATTCGGTTGCAATACTCGGAAGATTTTCACGCCTGTAAAGTATTAAGATCAAAATATTTCGCTCGGTGTGATGTAAGTAATTGCGAAAAGCGTGAAAGAAGTACCAGGCGCCTACCAGTTCAAAAGTTGTGATGGTAAAGCCAAACGTCGAAATAACGTTGCATGTAACTGCTGTTTACTGACAACACCACATTTTAACGTAACAGATCGCTTGTCTCCCTGTCTCACAATGTCAAATAAGAACAAAATATCAAATTTAATGGTTGGTTGGTTGGTTGTTTTGGGGAAGGAGACCAGACAGCGTGGTCATCGATCTCATCGGATTAGGGAAGGATGGGGAAGGAAGTCGGCCGTGCCCTTTCAGAGGAACCATCCCAGCATTTGCCTGGGGTGATTTAGGGAAATCACGGAAAACCTAAATCAGGATGGCCGGACGCGGGATTGAACTGTCGTCCTCCCGAATGCGACTCCAGTGTCTAACCACTGCGCCACCTCGCTCGGTCAAATTTAATGTTGTTCGTTGTTTGTAAATTAGACAATTAAAAGATTTTGTACAACAATTTTCAAAATTTCGGAGAATACTTCAGACTGCTTTCCCCATTTCTTGATAATGTCAGACACTACTGACGTGAAGTTTATGGTGTTGTGTCAGGATCAAATGGTTCAAATGGCTCTGAGCACTATGGGACTGAACATCTAAGGTAATCAGTCCCCTAGAACTTAGAACTACTTAAACCTAACTAACTTAAGGACATCACACACATCCATGCCAGATCCAGGATTCGAACCTGCGACCGTATCGGTCGCGCGGTTCCAGACTGAAGCGCCTAGAACCGCTCGGCTGCAACGGCCGGCTGTGTCAGGATCAAACCACAGTACCGCTGGATCACTGTCACTGAGAAAAATGGAGATTACATTAAAGACATGTGAGGTTATTTTGTGAAATTAAAAGTTTGTCTAACTTAATTTTACGGTGTGCAGAATTTTTGCAATGAACCACGAATGTTTGTGCTAACTTTGGTTCTAATTAATCCAGGAGTCCAGCGCCCTTCCTCTAGCCCTCCAATCCTCGCACATAACGTACACAGTTTTATATAGATAAACAATCTGATGACGACATATCTCTTAAAATTCGTAGCTTGCAGGCGCAACTGCATTTCAAAAACTCTGTCGTTACGTAAGTATGGAAGATTATAAGCATTCAGTGTCCATGTAAACATATTGTTATGCAAATCTCTCTCTGGACACGTAATAGACCTTTTTGTAGCGTAGGCGGCGTTTAAAGCCGATGTGGGAGTTAGTCCGATTGTGATCTACGGTAACAAGGATACGATTCCTCACTCACGCAATAATATGTTTGTATCCACTCTCTCAAATGGATTTTTTCCTTCATGTTTTGTTGAAATAAGTCAAGACATAATTGAAATTTACACATTTCTGTAGATGACTCCATTTATACTCTCCCCCCCCCCCCCCCCCTGTACATTTATTCTCTCTCTCTCTCTCTCTCTCTCTCTCTCTCTCTCTCTCTACAGTGGTACTCTGACAAAGCGAACTGTCATATGCCAGGAAATGGGATTCCACAGTTACAACCACTTGAGGGAGCCAATTCTACGAACTAATAGCCGTACCTGATTGGCGCGGCATTTCATCACCTGGCATTGTGACGTCCGAAGCGACTGTCGGATTGCTCTTGCTCACCAAGTATTAGCAGAGCGAATTCGGCGACCTTTCCCTTCGGTGGGTGTCGACCTCAATTTCACCAGCGGCTATCCCAGAGGGGCCTTGCGTCAGACAGGCCTCGAGCTCGCCTCTTCTCTGGATATGCGTGAAATTGGGTGCCTCTGAACGCATCCGAAACGGTATCACCTTTGACGTGTGTCACCCATGTGGTGCTCTCATGTTTCTGTCATTATCTCCGTGTCACAGGAGTGTTACATAACCATTTTACAGCTGCAACCACTGTCGTATCTATCCATCATTGCTACTGCTGTTACTACTACTACTGTAGAACGTTTGTTCATCCGTCTGTGATCACGTGATATTTTGACGTTTATCTGTGTTGGCTGAACGTGAACACCCTCGCTGTATAGACTCAATGCAACTTATTTTCATCGGAAAGTCATGTTCTTTGCTGTTGAGGGAAGTAGCAACTTCGTTGAAGGAACAGTCCCGAACCTCTCAGTAACTATATAAAACATACATCTGGAGCCGAAAAGGGATTCGCAGCTTTTCCTAAGAAACATAACAAGAACGTCTTAATCATCGTGCCACCAGGATCTGATCTACATCTACATCGATACTCTGCAAATCACATTTAAGTGGTTGGCAGAGGGTTCATCGAACCACCGTCACAATTCTCTATTATTCCAATCTCGTATAGCGCGCGGAAAGAATGAACACCTATATCTTTCCGTACGAGCTCTGATTTCCCTTATTTTATCTTGGTGATCGTTCCTTCCTATGTAGGTCGCTGTCAACAAAATATTTTCGCATTCGGAGGAAAAAGTTGATGATTGGAATTTCGTGAGAAGATTCCGACGCAACGAAAACGCCTTTCTTTTAATGATGTCCAGCCCAAATCCTGTATCATTTCTGTGACACACTCTCCCATATTACGCGATAATACAAAACGTGCTGCCTTTCTTTGAACTTTTTCGATGTACTCCGTCAGTCCTATCTGGTGAGAATCCCACACCGCGCAACAGTATTCTAAAAGAGGACGGACAAGCGTAGTGTAGGCAGTCTCCTTACTAGGTCTGTTACATTTTCTAAGTGTCCTGCCAATAAAACGTAGTCTTTGGTTAGCCTTCCCCACAACGTTTTCTATGTGTTCCTTCCAATTTAAGTTGTTCGTAATTGTAATACCTAGGTATTTAGTTGAATTTACGGCTTTTAGATTAGACTGATTCATCGTGTAAACGAAGTTTAACGAGTTCCTTTCAGCACTCATGTGGATGACCTCACACTTTTAGTTATTTAAGTTCAACTGCCACTTTACGCACCATTCCGATATTTCTTCTAAGTCGTTTTTCATTTTGTTTTGATCTTCTGATGACTTTATTAGTCAATAAACGACAGCGTCATCTGCAAATAAACGAAGACGGCTGCTCATATTGTTTCCCAAATCGTTTATCTATATAAGGAAAAGAAAAGGGCCCATAATACTACCTTGGGGAACGCCAGAAATCACTTCTGTTTTACTCGATGACTTTCCGTCAATTACTACGAATTGTGACCTCTCTGATCGCATTGTACAGGGTGTTCGAAAATCTCCGTTACAAATTTCTAGGACTTGTTGATGGGATTGGGGACGTAGTATTTTGAAAACCGTTTCTGCGCTGCAGCCGTTTGAAACATGTTTGTTAAGTACGTATGCAACAGCTATGCAACGTCGGATCGACTGGCTTCGCTTTGACGTCTGTCCTACCTCTCTGACAAGTTCGAGTCTCATTCACGTGTCTGTCACTGTTAGAGCAACATGGTTGAAGACACGTTTGCAGAATACACCGTCATCTTCCGTCTGTACGGCGAAGCTCACGGTAATGGAAGAGCTGCTCGTCACCTGTATCAAGATACTTATCCACTACGTCCGACTCCATCGCATACCTTTTCGCCACAATTACACAACTGCTTCGAGAAAGGGGTACCTTCACAGTCAGCAGGCGCGACTACTGTGCTCCAAGGAGACACCACGCAGCCGAACGGGAAGGGGCCGCGCTCCAACACGTTTCCTTTTTGTTTCTTTGGTCATTAATGAATGGAATTGTAAAACAACTGATGTACTGGGTCATGCATAATAAATTACTTGTAAAAGTGGCCGCGCTACCAACCGGACATTCGTTCCAATTCAAAAAATACACTCCTGGAAATGGAAAAAAGAACACATTGACACCGGTGTGTCAGACCCACCATACTTGCTCCGGACACTGCGAGAGGGCTGTACAAGCAATGATCACACGCACGGCACAGCGGACACACCAGGAACCGCGGTGTTGGCCGTCGAATGGCGCTAGCTGCGCAGCATTTGTGCACCGCCGCCGTCAGTGTCAGCCAGTTTTCCGTGGCATACGGAGCTCCATCGCAGTCTTTAACACTGGTAGCATGCCGCGACAGCGTGGACGTGAACCGTATGTGCAGTTGACGGACTTTGAGCGAGGGCGTATAGTGGGCATGTGGGAGGCCGGGTGGACGTACCGCCGAATTGCTCAACACGTGGGGCGTGAGGTCTCCACAGTACATCGATGTTGTCGCCAGTGGTCGGCGGAAGGTGCACGTGCCCGTCGACCTGGGACCGGACCGCAGCGACGCACGGATGCACGCCAAGACCGTAGGATCCTACGCAGTGCCGTAGGGGACCGCACCGCCACTTCCCAGCAAATTAGGGACACTGTTGCTCCTGGGGTATCGGCGAGGACCATTCGCAACCGTCTCCATGAAGCTGGGCTACGGTCCCGCACACCGTTAGGCCGTCTTCCGCTCACGCCCCAACATCGTGCAGCCCGCCTCCAGTGGTGTCGCGACAGGCGTGAATGGAGGGACGAATGGAGACGTGTCGTCTTCAGCGATGAGAGTCGCTTCTGCCTTGGTGCCAATGATGGTCGTATGCGTGTTTGGCGCCGTGCAGGTGAGCGCCACAATCAGGACTGCATACGACCGAGGCACACAGGGCCAACACCCGGCATCATGGTGTGGGGATCGATCTCCTACACTGGCCGTACACCACTGGTGATCGTCGAGGGGACACTGAATAGTGCACGGTACATCCAAACCGTCATCGAACCCATCGTTCTACCATTCCTAGACCGGCAAGGGAACTTGCTGTTCCAACAGGACAATGCACGTCCACATGTATCCCGTGCCACCCAACGTGCTCTAGAAGGTGTAAGTCAACTACCCTGGCCAGCAAGATCTCCGGATCTGTCCCCCATTGAGCATGTTTGGGACTGGATGAAGCGTCGTCTCACGCGGTCTGCACGTCCAGCACGAACGCTGGTCCAACTGAGGCGCCAGGTGGAAATGGCATGGCAAGCCGTTCCACAGGACTACATCCAGCATCTCTACGATCGTCTCCATGGGAGAATAGCAGCCTGCATTTCTGCGAAAGGTGGATATACACTGTACTAGTGCCGACATTGTGCATGCTCTGTTGCCTGTGTCTGTGTGCCTGTGGTTCTGTCAGTGTGATCATGTGATGTATCTGACCCCAGGAATGTGTCAATAAAGTTTCCCCTTCCTGGGACAATGAATTCACGGTGTTCTTATTTCAATTTCCAGGAGTGTAATTACTTAGTCCCCCTCTGCGAGTCCTAGAAGTTTGTAAAGGAAATTTCTGAACACCCTGTACAAAAAATGCTGAAACACTGCAGGAAGTAAAATTGAGGTAGTCGACGCAGAAAAACAAAATCTAATAGGATACATGGCATTACGTCGGACATATTCCATGGAACCTGTGAAGATGGGTGTCTGGGTTGTGAAAAGTAGTGCAATACTACGAAATGACTAGACAGCACAAAAATATAGTATTAGACTGTCAATTATAAGTGAAATGAAACAATCGCATGGTATTGCTGGCCAGGAGACTACATCTTGGTTGTTTGGGCGCCTGATGTAAGGCTTCCCTTTGACCTTCGGCGACTTGCGCATCAATGATGTTGAGATGAAACGCTGAGGACACCAACACCCAGTCACCAGGGGAAGAAAATCACCGACCCGGGAATCGAAACCGGGACAACGCGATCTAGGGACAGCAACGCTAAGCCCTGGACCACAAGATGTGGACATTATAGCATAATGCATAAATTGTTAGGGGTGTCTGAAGATGATTTTCAGTGGAGTCGAAGGAGATGCCCAGCAGAAAGTTCTTTGCTCCACTCCAGACCCAACAAGACAACGTCCCTGGCAATTTGTTGAGCAGGTGCGTTCCCTTGAACCTGATTCCTTTCCGTACCAATGTAAAGCCCATGACGGCTTTGTAGAGGTAATATTTGGTCATTGTATTAAATTCACGTTTTTCAATAATTTAAATAGATAGAGTAATACTGCGAAGGACAAAGTTTATTAGCGAATGTGTGTATTGTGTACAGCTCCCAAGATATCAAGAGGTCTCTGCTGAATGTTTGATAACTGACACCAGGTGTAAGAATTTTAGTACAATTCGGTATTCTGAAAAATGAATCCGTGTTGACTGAGTTCTCGAAAAAACTATTCCACAAATGAAACTTCCTGGCAGATTAATAACTGTGTGCCAGACCGAGACGCGAATTAGGGATCTCTACCAGTCGTGGGCAATTGCTCTACCGACTGAGCTACCCAAGCACGAGTCACGCCCCGCCACCACAGCTCTCAGCTCTACTCCTGCCGGTACCTCGTCTCCTAACTTCCCCACTTCACAGAAGCTCTCCTGCGAACCTTGTAGAACTAGCACTCCTCGACGAAAGGATATTACAGAGACATGGCTTAACCACAGCCTGGGGGATGTTACCAGAATGAGATTTTTACTCTGCAGCGGAGTGTGCGCTGATATGAAACTTCCTGGCAGATTAAAACTGTGTGCCGGACTGAGACTCGAACTAGGGACATTTGCCTTTCGCGGGCAAGTGCTCTACCAACTGAGCTACCCAAGCACGACTCACGCCCCGTCCTCACAGCTTTACTTCTGCCAGTACCTCGTCTCCTACCTTCCCCACTTCACAGAAGCTCTCCTGCGAACCTTGTAGAACTAGCACTCCTCGACGAAAGGATATTACAGAGACATGACGTAGCCACAGCGTGGTGGATGTTTCCAGAATGGAATCTTCTCTCTGCAGCGGGGTGTGCGCTGTTATTAAATTTCCTGGCAGATTAAAACTTGTGCACTTGCCCGCGAAAGGTAAAGGTCCCGAGTTCGAGTCTCGGCCCGACACTCAGTTTTAAGTTTCATATCAGCGCACACTCCGCTGCAGAGTGAAAATTTCATTACGGAAACATCCCCCAAGCTCTGGCTAAGCCATGTCTCCGCAACGTCCGTTTTTCCAAGGATTCTAGTTCCGCAAGGTTCGCAGGAGTGCTTCTGTGAAGTTGGGAAGGTAGGAGACGAGGTACTGCTATGAGGAGGGGTCGTGAGCAGTGCTTGTGTACCTCGGTAAGTAGAGCACTTGCCTGCGAAAGGCAAAGGTCCGGAGTTCGAGTCTCGGTTCAGCACACACTTTCAATACCGATCGATAAATAAATACCTTATATTTCATTCTATATGAACAAAATCTGAAAATAATAAAATTGGAAAAAATCCGGTCAGATGACTGGTGAAATGAATCGTCTAAAAATCAGGAATAAAATAGATTAGAGAAACATTTTGCGCCGCTTTGAATGATGCTCGAAATTATGTACAGCAGCTGAGGTGCTCATACTTTAGTTATGTCAAGCGAAGACAGAGTGAAATTGCTCTAGACAAATCTCGTCTAGTAGCCATTGAAATAGTAAGATTCGAAGTTAAAGATTGAACTTTAAAATCTCAATCGGCATGTCTCACTTTAAGATAAATCATTTCAGAAATCATGAGATTCTTTTTTTTTATTTTCTTAAGTTACCTATAGCAGTAATAAGTCGCACCGCAAATGTCACCTAAGGCGCTTCCCCAGTACTTGCCTGCGGGTATTCCAATTAAAGATGCGATGCATCGCGCTTAAAGGTTGTGGAACTATGTGAGAAGTACTGAATTTGAATATACAGAATTTTTTTCAAAACACGCTGACGGTAAAAAATCGCAACAGCAACAAGGAGTTGCGCGACATAAACGAAAGTTTGTAGGCGTTTTTCTACATTTGAAAGAAGATGTCTATTCAAATCTCGCGCCCGTCGCATCAGAGTGGCGCCAGTAGCGCCACTGTAAGGATGCAACTCAGGGTTACTTTCAATAGACGCTACAACGGTCGTGGGTGTTATCTTTGAGATTGGACGTGGTGAGTTGATGTTAGTCAAGAATGCCTTTAAGGCGACAAAGACGCCATTGTCAACACCTCACTGAGTTTGATCGAGCCCGTGTAATAGGGCTACGAAAGACTGGATGTTCCTTCTGCGATAATGCTGGAGGTGGTGGTCACGGGTATGTACGGTCGTGTGAGGACCGGGCTCCGGATGGTCACGGGACACCGCCGAGAGCGCGTGGCTCTGGCGCATCGTACTCCATCTGCAGCAGCACTTTGAGCAGCAGTTGGCACCAAAGTCACACAACGAACTGTTACAAATCGGTAACTTCAAGGACAGCTCCGAGCCAGACGCCCTGTAGCGTGCATTCCACTGGCCCCAAACCACCGCTATTTGCCACTTCAGTGGTGTCAAGAGACTGTTCATTGGAGGGCTGCGTGGTGGTCTGTTGTGTTTTATGAAGAAAGCTGGTTCTTCCTCAGTGCCAGTGAGTCCTCTGTGATGGTTAAGACGAAACCAGTTGAAGGCCTGCAACAAACATGTCTGCGTGGCTAGTCACACTGGACCTAAGCCTGGAGTTATGCTATTAAGTGTAACTTCGTATGACAGCAGGAGCACTCTCATGGTTATCCCACATACCCTTACTGCAAAACTGCATACCAGTCTGGCGATTCGACATATTGTGCTGCCATTCATGAGCAGCCTTCCAGGGGGTGTTTTGTAGCAGGTTAACGCTCGCCTACAAACCGCTGTTATAACCCAACATCCCCTACAGAGTGTCGACATGTTGCCTAGGCCTGTTCGATCACCATATCTGTCTCCAATCGCGCACATATGGGACATCGTCGGAAGGAAATTCCAGTGTCATCCACAAACAGTATTAACCGTCCCCGTATTGTTCGAGCACGTGCAATAGGCATGGAACTCCAGCCCACAAACTGACATCCGGCACCTGTACAACACAATACATGCACGTTTGCTCGCTTGCATTCAACACTCTGGCGGTTACAACAGTTATTAATGTACCAACATTTCACATTTGCAATGGCTTATCTCAAGCTTACAATAACCTGTGATCTTGCGATGTTGTTCACTTGAATATGTTCAAATGGTTCAAATAGCTCTGAGCACTATGGGACTTGACATCTAAGGTCATCAGTACCCTAGAACTTAGAACTACTTAAACCTAACTAACCTATGGACATCACACACATCCATGCCCGAGGCAGGATTCGAACCTGCGACCGTAGCAGTCGCGCGGTTCCGGACTGAAGCGTCTAGAACCGCTCGGTCCTTAAATGTTACGTAGACAAATGCAATCCCGAAATTTCACTACTGTATGTTAGTTATTTTTTGATGTTCCGACTTTTTTCCGTCGGTGTACACTGAAAATCCATTTGCTTCGAACCATCTGTTGATGTTTTCAAATACATCATCAGCTACCTTTTTAGTAAGAAGCTTGTTAATACTTTTTATTCTTACACTTTTGTCACCTGCAAAAAGTACAAATTTACATCTCTCAATGCAGGTAGAGGAGAATCAACAGAGCAACTGTGGTAAACTGTGCTTCAAATTCAGAGCGCCTATTGATGCATGGTCTGCAAGGACGGGATACAGCTTTCTGCCATGCAGATAGCATACGCGAAAAAGAAAATGTAGTTTTCGCCGCTGTTGGTACCAGACAAAAAAAGGCAATGCCTCACCACCGAAACGTAAAGGCGCCAAATCGGTGTGTGACAAGGTTTCGCTTCGTTAAAATGTAGCTACTGAAATGTAATTGCCAAGCGAGACAGACGCGTGACTAGAGCGTGGTTACAAAGAGAGAATCTTATCGTGTAATATGTGGTCTGTGTGGTTCATACCGTGCTGTGCTTTACGAGCAGCTCACACCAGCGCAGAGACACTTCCGGGAATTTCCGCCTCCCTCCCACTGTAGCCAGGTTTATCGTCACACACACACACACACACACACACACACACACACACGCGCGCGCGCGCGCGCGCGCGCCAGCTGCCGCCACCATCGCCTTCGGTAAGCGCTAGCAGTACGCTGAGCATGGGGAGACGAAAATACGACTCAGCGTATTTCCCGTCAGATCGCGTCGCGCCGAGCCAGCAAATCTGAGCCGGGAGGAGGTCGTTGGTCTCGCTTGGCATTGCACGCACAGTGTGCTGCCGCCCACGCACATACACGCACACAGTGCCACAAACTCGGCGCGTTTCCCAGAAAAAGTGGCCAACGTTGCGGCATGTACTGGGAGCTTCAAAAGTAGCACGTTACATCAACAAATTAAATACAGAACAAGAAAAGAAAGGAGAATAGAATAGACCATTGCTGGCAGCGTCTGAAGAAGGTATTCTAAGTACGAATCAATCACGCCGAGGCCACATCAGAGATTCGTCAATTATGCAAACACCTTCTACTGCTGCTCTCTGCGGGATCTCAAGAATAAGCAGACTGAAATGGTAATTAAATAGACACCCTAGCTGCAAGCAGGCGTTGATACACTTCATTGGGGACATGTTGAAAATGTGTGCCCCGACCGGGACTCGAACCCGGGATCTCCTGCTTACATGGCAGACGCTCTATCCATCTGAGCCACCGCGGGCACAGAGGATAGTGTGTCTGCAGGGACTTATCCCTTGCACGCTCCCCGTAAGATCCACATTCCCAACATGTCCACAACACTACATTCGTAGTGCGCCTAATAGATGTTTGCCCATCATACTCATTACTCGTGGCAGATTAATCTACCAAGTCCCGTACGAGTTCGGGCATAGCGTGTGCGTTCGCACAAGTGTTGTGGACATGTTGAGAATGTGGATCTCAAGGGGAGCGTGCAAGGGATAAGTCCCTGCAGACACACTATCCTCTGTGCCCGCGGTGGCTCAGATGGATAGAGCGTCTGCCATGTAAGCAGGAGATCCCGGGTTCGAGTCCCGGTCAGGGCACACATTTTCAACATGTCCCCAATGAAGTGTATCAACGCCTGCTTGCAGCTAGGATGTCTATTTAATAATCATTTCATTTCTAGCAAAGCTGCATGGTCATCCACGGTAACTGTTCTTTCGGGAACAGATACTACCGTCATATATAGTTAATAAGCAGACTGTTAGAAACTTCTGTTTTATGACTACCCGCAAACTACTCATTACTTGCCACTGGTCGTCTCCTGTTTGCTTTACTTTTTCTATAGTTTACTTCGTAAATGCAAGATACTGTCGAGTTGTTTTTTAATTTTTTTTCCGACCGCAGCCCACCACCAGCAATGAAGAGTAAATGTTTAACAATGCCAGCCACACATCGGTTGAAAATCCCGAGAAACAAGCCAACGTTCAATGTATCAAATGGTTCAAATGGCTCTGAGCACTATGCGACTTAACTTCTGAGGTCATTAGTCGCCTAGAACTTAGAACTACTTAAACCTAACTAACCTAAGGACATCACACACATCCACGCCCGAGGCAGGATTCGAACCTGCGACCGTAGCAGCAGCGCGGTTCCAGACTGAAGCGCCTAGAGCCGGCCGCGGTGGTCTCGCGGTTCTAGGCGCGCAGTCCGGAACCGTGCGACTGCTACGGTCGCAGGTTCGAATCTTGCCTCGGGCATGGATGTGTGTGATGTCCTTAGGTTAGTTAGGTTTAAGTAGTTCTAAGTTCTAGGGGACTGATAACCACAGCAGTTGAGTCCCATAGTGCTCAGAGCCATTTGAACCATTTTTGAAGCGCCTAGAACCGCTCGACCACAACGGGCGGCTTTCAATGTATCAACGAGCGGGCATCAACAAACTTGTACCCTGTTTAATCAGAAATAACAATGTTCGTTTCCGGCCGTTGGTTCCCCATCTCAAAGTACTCGGTTTAAAATCTTCTACCATCAGTATGATTCTGACCAAGACACCCTGTATATTCCTGACTTTTGCGCATATCGTTATACGTGTTTCCTGAAGGCACAAGACTAATTTGCGTGGGAACACTGTAGATACACTCTCAACGTACAGTAAAAAAAGAACAGTAACTCCTTTGTTTGCAGCATATTGTAATGACGAAATGTTACAAATAAAAATTTCTGTGTCAGTCACTTGTTTATTTTTGCCACTACGCGTTTCAGTGATTCACACCATCATCATCAGGTGGAGAATTGTTTATTTACATAGCAGGTATTGGTCAAGGGTACATACGTCTTTGCAAATAGCAGATCTAGGGCAGTGTAGGTTACGTTGTGTCTTTTGCTAACGATAAAAGCGGTTTATTTAGAAAAGGCACTTTTGAAGTTAAAAAAAAAAAACAAATATCTGGTAGTGAATTGTACTTACAAGGACAGTAGAGTCGCAAAAAAGTAATGTACAGAGGAGAGGATATTCATCATGCAGCAATATGCAGACTTTTCACAACTGCCCTTGTTCTGCTACTGTGAAAAGACGTCTGTAGCCTTCACCAACACCAATTATTTAACTAAACAGTTCTTCACCTGAAGATAATAGCGTGAATCATCGAAACGCATAGTGGCAAAATACGCAAAAATTATTTTATCTATGAAACTTCCTGGCAGATTAAAACTGTGTGCCCGACCGAGACTCGAACTCGGGACCTTTGCCTTTCGCGGGCAAGTGCTCTACCATCTGAGCTACCGAAGCACGACTTATGCCCGGCCCTCACAACTTTACTTCTGCCAGTATCTCGTCTCCTACCTTCCAAACTTCACAGAAGCTCTCCTGCGAACCTTGCAGAACTAGCACTCCTGAAAGAAAGGATACTGTGGAGACATGGCTTAGCCACAGCCTGGGGGATGTTTCCAGAATGAGATTTTCACTCTGCAGCGGGGTGTGCGCTGATATGAAATCTGCCAGGAAGTTTCATATCAGCGCACACTCCGCTGCAGAGTGAAAATCTCATTCTATTTTATCTGTATTTATTAACAGCCGCAGGCCTCATAACGCCATCCCTTACAACTTCGGATAAGTACAAGACTGGCGCACTGAGGGTTCCGCACAAACTTAATTATTTATATAGTAAGGTCATCAATCCCGGCAATCGAGAATTTTTGTCTGTTATCGATACTGATAAAATATACGTCTATCCGTTCATGAGAGAAAGAGGTAACAGATATGCAGACAATCGGATAAAAAACGACAAATTCTAGGCAACAGGAATTCCCTACAGCTTTTGACGTGCGAGTTTGTGAGTATAAAATATCTGGCATAAACTGCCGTATCTTTTGATTGCAAAGGCTTAGAAGCTTAAATTTGTTACACCACCAATGAACCACAGACCTTCGTTAGTGACATAAATTTGAAACCGATACATCAATCTGTTCCTGAGAAAAGGACGATCTTAACAGGGAAACGATAACAAATGACACAGAATTCGTTCGATATAATTAAAAATTAACAATTTTCGGATTTTTTTCCTTTTCTTGTACTGTGAAACCTTGCTTACTGACACATTTCATAATTGTAGGCCAACGGCGGGTACCTTGTAGGTTTTGATGAGTGAGTTTACAAGTATTAAAATATGTGAATAAATGGCGGTATCTTTTGATTGCGCTGACACAGCAACTTAAATTTTTTGCATCGGCAACGGACCGTAGTCCGTAGTGTTGAACATAAATTTCAAGTAGATATGTCGGCCCGTTTCCGCGAAAAAGGGTTCTTAACAGTCGGACGGATAGACAGACAAACAACAAAGCAATCCTGTAAATGCCCCGTTTGATGCACGGAACCCTGAAAATGATAATTTTTTTACATGTATCAGTTTCAGTCTGCGTCAAATAATTACACTGAATTACTTGCTATTTTGTATATAAGAAAAGAAAAAAGCTTTCACTTACGAAAAAGAGTTGTACTACATCAAGAAGCCGATTTCAGTCCGATTCTACAAATAAAAAACACGTCGCCTTCATCACTCTTGGTCAACAGCTATACACACAACAAGAACTACGTCGAAGACATTACAGCACTTAAAAGGTCAAAGCGTCGAATTAAAAGCCGGAACAGTGAAACACGTACGTTTTTATTCGAATGTGAACGTAAGTGCCCGCATCTCGTGGTCGTGCGGTAGCGTTCTCGCTTCCCACGCCCGGATTCCCGGGTTCGATTCCCGGCGGGGTCAGGGATTTTCTCTGCCTCGTGATGGCTGGGTGTTGTGTGATGTCCTTAGGTTAGTTAGGTTTAACTAGTTCTAAGTTCTAGGGGACTGATGACCATAGATGTTAAGTCCCATAGTGCTCAGAGCCATTTGAACCATTTTTTTGAACGTAAGTACGTAACTGGCATCAGCCTGCAACACATGTTAGAATGGGAATGGCATGCGCTTTGACCAGTACTGGACCCTTCTGACTGCGAGAATGTAAACTGTCAATCAGTTTAAACAAAACCAAAACTGCATTAATTTACGTAACACAAAAACTGAACCTGATGCAACACTATTGATTTGAAATTGGCCCTGGTAATACAACAAAACTTGATCACTTTGAAAATAACAGTACCTGTGCATAATGAATGCTATCCCTGAAATAGCAATTGTTTAAGTCTGTTGCCTAGCATACATTTTAATTAAATCGAATATGACTGAGACAAGAACTATTTTTCATAAGAATTTAATCAAAAACGAAATGGATCTAGGAGCTGGTACTGACTTTAACAATACAGCACTAACTTTAAAATTTGTACTTCGACGCTTTGAAAATTAATAATGCACACAATTAACACACAATACACAAATTATACATTAACAATTAGCTTTACAAAATCACTGGATTTGAGTGGTATACATTGTCTCAATCATCACTTATGAATGCGCTCATTGCATTGGTAACAAAACAACTTTCTTTACCTTAATTATTTCCAGTATGATATCTTGCAAAAAAAGTCATTACTGCCCGTAGCGAGTAAGTATATATCCAGCACACATCAGATACAACACGTCTTTGCATTTGAGATTCCTCCATAGATCTCTGTATCTGGAGTTACTCTGTACAGCTCTCTATCTACAGTTGCTCTAACACATTACCCGTAACATCTTGAACCAGCCATCGCTTTTGAGCAGGGACGCCGGCCGTGGTGGCCGAGCTTTTCTAGCCGCTTCAGTCTGGAATCGCGCGACTGCTACGGTCGCAGGTTCGAATCCTGCCTCGCGCATGAATGTGTGTGATGTCCTTAGGTTAGTTAGGTTTAAGTAGTTCTAAGTTCTAGGGGACTGATGACCTCAGATGTTAAGTCCCATAGTGCTCAGAGCCATTTGAAGCATTTGAGCAGGGACGCTACTACGCAGTCGATACTACATTCGACCATCTCTGGTTCAATGTAAAATTTTCTTTCAAAGTTTTATCCTGCGTAAATACCTTTCAGTAGATACTGATCTTTCTTCAGAAAGGAACCTACGTGGCACAACTTCCCAAAATCCGCCATCCGCAATTGCTGCCCTCCCCTTTTTTACCTCGGCATCTATACTCCGAAAGCCACGTTATGGCGTGTGGTAGAGGGTACTTCCTGTACCACTGTCATACTACTTTCATACTCCAGTCGCGAATGACGCGCGGGAAGGATTGTTGGTAGGCCTCCATGTGAGCTATAACGTAAATATGAAAATTATGTTTACGGATTTCAGAGACAGTTGAGGTGATCGCAACTTCGAGAACAACCTTTGTGTGTGAAGCTGCTGCGCAGTGTGACAGCCTGCCGGGCAGGCCTGAGCCCTCGCTTTAAGGAGTCATTGTCCTCGCCTCAATGGCGTTCGCAGTGTCCATTGTGGCGTTCTTCCTGCCACCTAAGTGGCCAATTTGCACCGTCCGCCCCTCGATTGGCGGCTGCAGCTGCTCACAGCGTCACCGACAGTATCCAGTGCTAACATCTCGGTCAGGTATCTCGCTCCAGACATCAGGTGGGCCTCATCGTAACCACTCTAAATACGAATCGCAGAAGATTAGTTGTGGGATCACCATCGTCTCCGGCGGTCACCAGCTTCTACTCGGAGCACTTCGAGGAGCAGGCACTGAACTCTGCGACATTGCTTCCGTCAGGCTTCCTAAAGCCTAGATTACACGACGACACTAGGTTGCGGGCAACTGCGCTACCGGCCACTGCGCATGCGCGCCGCACGTTTGACCAACTCGTAGGTGAAACTGAACACTTTCGGGGTGTTCCAACTTTGGCGACACTAGTTGCATGAGTTTTGAGGTTGTGTATTCGTAGAGTGTAGCTAACTGAAATATGAAGTGAGGAACGGAGAATAATGTTCGCTTTTTGGATATCTATGCTTTGAATAGGTGTTTGTGGGATTTCAGTGATGCTGACTACAAAAATAAGCAACACTCTGCTGCCGCTGAGACCATAATGTGCGATCATAACATAGATGGTTTCACAATATCTGAGCTGCAGGACAAAATATATTGAGTTAGGAGCACATAAACAACTGAATTAAGAAAAATACAAGCAAGTGTAATTCTAGCTGTGGCAATGCTCTCGTTTACAAGACTAAAATCCCATCGTTCGAGTTGGCCAACTCTTTGTTAAGGAATATTGTTGACAGCATGGAAGGCTATACAAATTCAAGAAGCGGCATTCTTTATTCAACATTCATCTATTTAAAACGTCGTTGCAATGCTCCCCATTCACATACGTTGGAATTTTGAAATATTGCCACTGTACAGATCTATCTTCAAGAGAGTAGTTTGCAAACCATTCTCTTCTTAATACGGTCTCCTACGAATTAGTACTGTTGCTAATGTCAATTATTACTGTTAATGTTAATAATTATTGGTGTTAATGAAAAAGCGTCATCAACAATTAAAACCGTATCTTATAGCATGCCGAGTGTTCTCGAATGTAATGCAGGCAATATGATTTGTAATTTCAGTTCTGGCGACAGTGCTTCGTGCATTACACTACCTTTATTCCTTATCACATAATTAACTCTATTTAGAAGAAACGTGAACAGTTCTGGTGACATTCTAAGATAATTAAAACAACTTCTTGGATCTTCCGTTATAAATTATTTCAGCAAGGATGCTGAGCAACCGAGCTGACGTATTTTCTTCATCCTGTCACGAATCGAAACACGTTTCTTATTTTTTTCCCCCCCTTATGCAGCGATTCCACGCAACAAGCTTTAACTCCAACAGAACTCGTGCGACATGCAGCTGCCAAGATTTTCATTTCAGACACGACTCAGGGACCCTCAAAACGACGAAACTGAAGTGTATACTGGTGTCGTCGTGTCTACAGTCATATATGAAACCACTTGCGTGCAACTCATTCCACGCAACGAGTGGCGCAACCCAACGACGTCGTGTAAACTAGGCTTAAGGTACGTTGATGACACCTTCCTGATATAAACTCAGGGGGAAAATGAACTGCAGCCGGTGATCACATGAATGGTGTCCATCCCAACTTTAAATTTACTATCGAGACGGAGGCTTCGTCATTCAGTATACGGGAAACCAATGCACACTGACCGGTACCTGAACGCCAATAGTTCTGATCACCTTGAACACAAGAAAGCGTTCCTGAACACGGTAGTACACAGAGTGAAGAATATGTCTGACGACAACAATCTACAGTCTGAATTGCAGCAGTTGGGACGACGATTGGTCAGAGAGAATGGTTACAGCACGGGAGAAACTGCAAATGCTTCCAGGTGCCATTAACGAAAGACGCCTTGTGAATCGGCGGAAGAGGTCGAAGTGGTGCATTCCTGCCACACTGTGAAGCAACAAACAACAATTTAGAACATGTGCTTCAGAGACATGGACTAAGACCAGTGTTCTGGCCTTCCTCCAAGACACGACGTTTCCGGCGCCCTGTTAAAGTTGGCCTAACCCTTTGTGTGCCCGGTGTGTATGGTGTGGCCTGTAGACGAAGCAGATCTACATGGGTCAAACTATTCGCAGTGTTGCTGAACATTGTACTCGGCATAAGCGACGTGTTAAACAAAGGGAGGTTGAAACGGCGGCTATATCTGAGCATTGCCTGGAAACCGAAGACAAAACAATTTGAGAGGACAATTCCAATAAAAATGAGATGGCAGAGATTACAATAAATCGCAACAATTTTTAAAGAGGCCAAGGTACACATACTAAATAGAGTGTGGGGGCGGGCAAAGACGGTGGCTTGGCGTTTGTAGGGAGTTGGGGAGAGCCGCAGTTTCAAACGTGGCGCCGACCACGTGACGTCATTGGCCCTGCTTGGCACCAGAGATGCTACGGCTGCGCAACACGCCTTTCCGCGCATTCGCCACGTCAGCCCTCTCTGATTGGTTCCAGACGCTGCAGTCGCGCCAGCATAAGCGGAATGCGGTGCACTTGTGTCTAGGGACAGCAAAGCTTGGGACCGATAGTGTGAGCCTTCAGTTGCGCTCGGCTGACCTCAGGTTTGCAGCTCCTCGCGCTTCTGTGGCCGACAGTGAAAGCCAACAGCAGGCTCCTGTGTGTACTGGTCACGTGTACTGGTTATTGTGCGTTTATTTATCTTAATACAACTTTCGTTTGGATAAGGGAAATGTATAGTTGCAGTTTCAGCACTGCAACACTTCCAAACTTTTTTTCTTTACTTTAAGAGAGTGAAAATCATTTGAGAAGCTGAGAAAGACAGGTTTCTGTTTAACCTGTATGGCCTTACTACAGATTACATTTCAAGATCATTCTCCCCGACTTGTAATCTTTAACGTCTCAAACCCTGCTTTCCCGGAAACTTACGGAAAGAATGACGTTGTCACAACGTTCTTCTTCCCACATGCCAAATATTACGTTTCTCGTGTGTATAATTTATACAAAATTTCCTTAAAATCTAAACTGATGAAAACAAAATTTGTGTAGAGAATGATCTAGAATGTCTCATTTGCCGTATGTCCAACTTAAATATCTCATTTCTAAGATCTTTACAAGTTTACAAATCATATCAAAGAAACATACTGCCACCTGTTTTTGTAATGGTTCTCCACATAAAAAAGTGACAGTTTGCCTTACTTTTTAACTGTCATTAGCAGTGATAATCTTCGTTTACTTTTTACTTATCGGCAAAAACACTAATGGTAATCAGACAGCACACACATTTTTTTTTCTGAACTCACATCATTGTACTAAAGTAGTCTTAATATCAGTGACCCTGCATTCCTGCAACAGTGTGTACCTTACGGGCAATCCCTTTATGCGACACATCTTTAACAAGGAAATTTCATACGTCATTGCTACTGACACTATGGATATATATATTTCAAACACTTATAGGAAGTACATAAACACTAGTATTGTGTATATCTAATTATAGAGTCGTAACGCTAACTAGCACTTTAAAAATACAAAAAAATCCTATGTATAATGTGCAAAACAGAACACATGGAGCACTGTCGTCCTCTTTCTTCCAGGCTGAGAATACAATTGTAAATTTATACTTACATGTGTTGTGCTCTATGTTAAAACTATCATTTCAGAATTTGCTGCAAGGTAAGAAACTAATGAACATAATACCAGAGCTAAGGCTAATTTAGATATATCAAGCCACACGTTAGCAAGAACTGGAAATTCTTACAATGCTGGGCCATCAGCCATCAACAAGTGCCAGGGTACGAACCATTCAACGAAACATCATCGATATGGGCTTCGGAGTCGAAGGCCCACTCGTGTACCCTTGATGACTGCACGACACAAAGCTTTACGCCTGGCCTGTGAACACCGACATTGGACTGTGATGACTGGATACATGTTGTCTGGTCGGACGAGTCTGGTTTCAAATTGTATCGAGCGGACGGACGTGTACGTACGGAGACAACCTCATGAATCCATGGACACTGCATGTCAGCATGGCATTGTTGAAGCTGGTGGAGGCTCTGTAATGGTGTGGCGCGTGTGCAGTTGAAGTGACATGGGACCCCTGATAAGTCTAGATATGACTCTGACAGGTGACACGTACGTAAGCATCCTGTCTGATTACTTGCGTCCATTCACGTCCGTTGTGCATTCCGAAGGACTTGAGCAATTCCAGCAGGACAATGCTACACTGCACACGTCCAGAGTTGCTACAGTGTGGCTCCAGGAACATGTTTTTGAGTTTAAACACTTCCGCTGGCCACCAAACTCCGGAGACATGAATATTATTAAGCACATCTGGGATGCCTTGCAACGTGCTGTTCAGAAGACATCTCCACCCCCTCGTACTCTTACGGAATTACGGACAGCCCTGCAGGATTCATGGTGTCAATTCCCTCCAGCACTGCTTTAGACATTAGTCGAATTCACGTCACGTGGTGCTGCGGCACTGTATTAGGCAGCTGTACCTGTTTCTTTCGCTCTTCAGCGTAGTTTCATAGGTGCCTTATTGTGGGTCTGCGTTTGGCAGGCTGATCGAAACGTGCAGTCTGTAGATTTATGGGGCATTCGGGAGTGACAGCGGTCTAATGTTGGACTACATGGAATCGTGAAGACAGCCATACTCGCTATCAAGTTTGAGGTCGACCACCAGAAGGGATGAGCGCAGTTTTGTGCACCAAACACATCCTAACGTTTCCACTTTTGACTGTAATCCGGGCACAAGTAAAGGGCTTCCTGCAGCATTCTGTGTCCTCTCGCAGCATTAGTCGGAGACTTGCAATAGTCAGCCTAAGGAATTACCGTCCCATTCGTTAATATCACAGCCCAACAGCTGCCTTTGCCGTGAACGGTAAGCACAGAACTCCGATGAAAAGTGTCGCACTGTGTTCAGCAATGAATAGCGGTTCTCCATCACCGCGGATGACCATCGTCGCCAACCATGGCGGCCGCCCCACGAGATACCATTCTTCCAGTGTTTTAGAGAGGTGTTACTCCTGACATCAAGGTGTGGGGAGCCATCGGGTATGACTTCAGGTCACTGCTACTTGTAATGGGGGGGGGGGGGGGGGGGACTCTGACGGCACAGTGGTACGTCACGGACATCCCGCGCCCTCAAGTCTGACAACGCTCGTCCACACGACATGTTTCTCTATAAACTGTCTGCGTGATGTTATGTATTCCTGCCAGCAAGATCCTCAGATCTGTCAAATGGTTCAAATGGCTCTGAGCACATGGGACTCAACATCTGAGGTCATCAGTCCCCTAGAACTTAGAACTACTTAAACCTAGGGAGATGACACACATCCGTGCCCGAGGCAGGATTCGAACCTGCGACCGTAGCAGCAGCGCGGTTCCGGACTGGAGCGCCTAGAACCGCTCGGGCACTGCGGCTGGCTCAGATCTATCACCGATAGGACATGTGTGAGACCAGCTCGGACGCGACTTCAGTTCCCGTGCCAGTATACAGATTATCAAGAACAAAACTAGTCACAATAGTTGAAGCCAGCTTGCCTCGGGAGAATATATAAGGTTTCATGACATTGGTCACAATGGAATTAGCGTACGCGTGCAGGTCAGAGAGTGTGCAGCGTCATACTGATAAACGAGCTCATACTGACTCGAATTTGTAATCACTGAAACAGCATCACATATTCTCTCAACCCGTGAAGTTCCATTTCGGTTCCCCCTCCCTTCTGGGATGCTTTACATCGTTCTTAGGCACTTAAATAATTGGGTCTAACAGTTTGTAGGACTATCAAATCGAATGATCAAGTAGGCTGTGGGTTAGATCCAATGCAGACGTCAACAAAGAAGACTGCTTACAAAATATTCGTGTGATTCGTGCGACGTTCTAGCATGTAGCTGAAGTGTCTGTCAGCAGTACTAGATAGGACAGATGGGAAATATTGAATGTATACAAAAAAAAAGGGGCAGCACGTACGTTCACAGTTCTTTTTAACTCAACGGAGGCGTCACCACAATGCTGACACACTTGAACTGAGAGTCGGTTACAGATACCCGTCACTTACACAGCGAAAAGCGATTCACAAAGTTTCAAAAACCAACTTTAACTAGTGATTCTAGTAATGTGCTAAAACTTCTACGTATCACTCCCGTAGGGATCACAAAGACGAGATCAGAGTAATTACATCCAGAAAGTGTGCGACAACCCTCGGGATTGCTAAAAGCTTTATTTTAATGACTTTATATTTGTTATTGACTGCACGTGTAATAAATGTACAGTCAGCAGCGAATATGAAATTTAAAGAGTTCTCTAGACTGTAAGCCCACAACATTGTAAACTATGGTGAAAAGAGAGGGTATAGCGATATGCACATGTACAGATGGCGGTACTATTGCGAACACAACAGATGTGCTTTGGAGGAGCTGTCACGTATACTCAGATGAGTCATGTGAAATGTTTTCGACGTCATTATGGCCGCAGGACGGGAATGAACAGACTTTGAACGCGGAATGATAGTTGGAGCTAGACGCACGGGACATTCCATTTCCGAAATCGTTAGGGAATTCAATATTCCGAGATCCAGTGTCAAGAGTGCGCCGAAAATACCAAATTTCAGGCATTACCTCTCACCACGGACAACATTGTGGTTGACGGTCTTCACTTAACGACCGAGAGAAGCGACGTTTTCGCAAAGCTGTCAGTGCTAACAGACAAGCAACACTGCTTGAAATAACCGCACAAATTACTGTGGGACGTACTATGAACGTATCCGTTAGGACAGTGCGTCGAAATCTGGCATCAATGGGCTACGGCACCAAACGACCGACGCAAGTGCCTTTGCTAACAGCACAACGTTTGCAGCGCCTCTCTTGTGTTCCTGACCATATCAGTTGGACCCTAAACGACTGTAAAACCGTTACCTAGTCAGGTGCGTCCCGATTTCAACTGGTAAGAGCTGATGGTAGGGTTCGGGTGTGACACAGACTCCACGAAGCCATGGATCCAATTTGTCGACAAGGCACAGACCAAGCTGGTGGTGGTTCCATAAAGGTGTGAGCTGTATTTACATGGAACGGACTGAGTCCTCTTGTCCAACTGAACCGATCACTGACATGAAAAGTTCGGCTACTTGGAGACCATTTGCAGGCATTCATGAACTTCATGTTTCCAAACAACGATGGAATTTTTATGGATAGAAATGCACCGTGTCACCAGGCCACAACAGTACGCGATTGGTTTGACGAACATTGTGGACAGTTCGAGCGAATGATTTGGCCACCCACTCTGCCCGATATGTTTCCCATCGAACATTTATGGGACATAATCGAGAGGTCAGTTCGTGCACAAACTGCTGCACCGGCAACACTTTCGCAAATTTTGGACGGCTGTAGAGGCAGCATGGCTCACTATTTCTGCAGGGGACTTCCAACGACTTGTTGAGTCCATGCCACGTCGGGCAAAAGGCGATCCATCACGACATTAGGGGGTACCCCATGACTGTTGTCACCTCAGTGTACATTGGTATAAGGATTGTGGATTGGTAATCAGAGTGTTAACGTTATCATTCATAAATATTTAGCTGAGATTTGACCATCGGAAAAACCAAAAGGTAATGATGATGGAAACTGATGGAGACTTCACTAGTACAGGTGAATTAGGTCAATTTTTTCTGCAAACTGTCAGCACAGTACCGGATGTTGCTAGTTATTTACCGAGTAAGGTAGGTAACCATCATGGTTGCAGTGCACAAGCGTCTGCATCATATTCAGACGAACGTTCAGAGACGTGTAACTTAGATATTACCATCGATTGTAAGTGAAACGTTGCTGACAGAATTTATAAAGGGTATCAAGAAGTTACTGACGCCAAACAACGTACTTCGTTTCTTCCATTTACTCTGTTTTAAGTACCATCCTCTTAAAAGTTTTGGACGAAACTTTAATTTCATTGCTTCTCATTGCGACCCTATAGTAATCGCTTAGCGCCTGCTTAGCGCCTTCCTGCGGCAGTAAAATGAGAAAGAACGACTAGAACAAAGAACTATGCCTGCGGTTTATTCGAAATGTAACAAAGGTAGACCATACAGAAAATGCTCACCGATATAAGAGAAAGTGCAGGCACGCCATTCTCACGCCGCCAGCTTTACGGCGACGTAAAAAGGTTATGTCGCCGTCTTCGAAACTCGATAAATGTCACGAGGAGTGCTACGAGAAAAGATTAGATTCCAAGGTCTGCACCTCATTAGCCTGCGAATCTCATCTGGCACAAAACTGTCGGTTGCTATTCAGAAAGATAAGTTGGTTTCAATATTCAAATATCGTCGAAACTTTGCTCTATAGCACACTACCATAAAACAAGCGTCGAACACGTTACTGTCAAAATAAATAAGAACAAATAGAACTGCGACTGTTGTGGTGGTACTGCTATAATGTAATCTCTTGACACGGTTTCACAAACACCATAGGAAGAGAGAATTATAATGGAAAATACGAAAAAGTATTCTGAGGCATAACGATTTCGAACTTCTCCTTCCTAATTAAGACGAAAAGACAATGATGATCACGTCCGCAATACCGCGATTACCACCGCTACAGCTGCATCGTATTTGCCTTTTTAATCAACTTTGAAAACGAAGACGTTCTGATGTTCAAACAAGCAAGGAACGCAAATACTTGCCTCCTTAGACTGGAAGTGTTAATTATAAATTCATGCATTACGAAAATGTCGACTTTCGTGATGTGTGAATGTAAATAAGGTTTTTTTGAGCTATACAAATGAGGAGCATGCAAAGCAGAAGCAACACGGGCTACTGAAACACCGAGCGAGGTGGTGCAGTGGTTACCACACTGGACTCGCATTCGGGAGGAAGACGGTTCAATCCCGCGTCCGGCCATCCTGATTTAGGTTTTCCGTGATTTCCCTAAATCGCTTCAGGCAAATGCCGGAATGGTTCCTTTGACAGGGCACGACCGACTTCCTTCCCTAATGAGACCGATGACCTCGCTTTTTGGTCTCTTCCCCAAATCAGTCCAGTCCAGACTACTGAAACAAATATACCGCGAATAAGAAAATAAACAAAAGCGGTTCTTATAAATGAATCGTAGGTCCGAAATGCGTCGAGCATGAAAGACAAAACAGAAAATGGCTACTGGGGAAGTTTTAATACTATTAAATGCCCTGTGTTAGACTTGAAACAAAGTGTCTCATTCTGGTTTCTCGTCCAACTCGACATCTGTCCACGCTTGCTTTCAAACATATAATAACTGAAATACAGTTCTGACTTCGGCAAACACAACTACTTCTTTTGTTCTTTGGGGCTCGCCGAGCAAAATATGTCTTACAGAAATGTAGCGTACATGGAAAGCAACTAC